>NW_024745936.1:82500-102500 GCF_018991925.1 Homarus americanus
CTCCCCACCCCACCCCTCCACCCCTCCTCCCCCCACCCTTCCCGCTGGGTCTGCAACATAAACAAACAGCAAGACGATGATTTAATATATCAGTGTCGTTACTATGTAAGTTATCACCCAAACAAAAACATCATCCTCTTCCTTCTGCAGTGTCCGGACTCAGGTCGTGTTTGTTTTTGCTTGCTTGTTGTGACTTATGTGTCGTTTGTGCTTGTTTGTTGTGGCCTGTGTGTTACTTGTGGCATGTATGTATGTACGTATGTATGTATGTGGGTGTGTGGGGGGGGGTAAAACTTCAGATATTTGCATAATTTTTTTTACCTGGTGGGTCCATGTACAGGTGTGTGTGTGTGTGTGTGTGTGTGTGTGTGGAGACGAGGTTATAAAGCAGGAGACTCACCTGACGACCAACAAGAAGACTATCAAGGCGCCACAGGTAATGACAGGGCCGAGTGCCGACCTCTATGTCCACCTCTACAGTCTCTTCACAAACCTACGCAGCTCAACACGACCGACACACACACACACACTGACAGATAAAATCATGAGGTCTTAATTTCAATTTTACGATCCTTCACTCACGGCGACGCGGCGGTGTTTCAGTCGATGCGGGCGCTCGGGGGACCACGGTGGAAAGTGATGCGTAGATAATGTGGGCATGTAGATCCTGATCCTACCTTACCATGTCCTGTCCTGCCCTATATCCTGTCCTGCCCTATACCCTACCCTACCCTACCCTACCCTACCCTACCCTACCCTACCCTACCCTACCCTACCCTTAATAACTTAACCCCAACCCAACAAGCACAAATAATACCAAGATTTCATTTCCATAAGTATTTTCCCCCTAGTCCCTATAATTCATCTTTTTTGCTGCTAATTCTATGGCATCGTATAATTCTCTCGTTAGATTTAGTCAGGTCTTTATTGCAACCTATAATTCTATGTTAATTCTATGTTATAATTCCATGGGGGCGCCTTGAGATCTTTCTTTGTATAAGTAAATGATTATAGATGGAGTTTGAGGTAGAAAGTATATGATAATTTGGTCTTAAGAGGAGAAAGTTCGATAATTTATATACACGAGAATTTAAAGTTTGGTGGAAATATTAAAATTCGTGAAGAGAATTACCTTAAAAATCTCTGTTAGATGAGACAAATGAAATCCCTTAAAAATCCCCTGAAAATCCCTTAAAATTCACTGAAGGATGAGAAGAAATTCCTAAAAATCCCTTAAAAATCTCTGACTGAGTAAGAACGAATTAATCCCTTAGAAATAACACTCACGAGAGATCCTGTAGAAGACGTCGACGTGGCAGACTCTACAGTACATCTTGGGCTTACCTGTAAAGAGAAAATAACCAGGTAAACACAGGTACAGTAATTACAGGTATGTACTGTATCTCACAAACGACTCTACCTGTTCTTGTACTTTTGATGATGTTTTGAGAAAAGTTACTTTTTTTTTTACTTTTTTTTATGTGAGACAGACAGACAGACAGACAGCGACGGACAGGTAAAAAGACAGATTAAGAAGTAGATTAGGAGAGAGAGAGACCCCAAAACATAGTTGACCAGGAATCCACCACACACAGACACACAGACACACACACACACACACACACACACACACACGGTCTCATCCTTTCATCTGTCTGTCTGTTAATGGTGGGAGGTCGTCCATTAGTTACATGGTGGATCTATTTACCCCTTGAGGCTAGTTTAACCCCTCCTGACTCTCTTCTTCTTCCTCTTTCCTCCTTCCCCTCCCCCTCTTTTAATAAACCCTTCTTCCTCTCCTCCTCTTCTTTCCTTCTTCCTCCTCCCCTTTCTTCTCCTGTTTCCTCGTTTCCATCCCTCACCTCATAACATAATCCTCTCTCCCACTCCCTCCCTCCCTCACTTACCCTCCCCTCCTCCTTCTCCCCCCCCCCATCCTCTCCTACTATATCATCCTCTCCCTTCCCCCTCCCTCCCTCTGCCTTACCCTCCCTCCTCCTTCTCCCCCCATCCTCTCCTACCTAATATCATCCTCTTTCTCCCTCCCTCCTCCTCCCTCCCCCCTCTCTTCCCTCCCCTCCACCCCCCCCCCTTCGTCCCCTCTCTCCGGTTAAAACCTTAGATGTACCTACTGACCACTGGTATTCAGAAACAAAACACGGCTTAATCTGAGCACCATTTTTAGCACTGTGGTGAGGGAGGGTGAGGGAAGGAGGGTGAGAGTGAGGAGAGTGGAAGGTGAGGGAGGGGTGAGAAGTGAGGAGGGGGTGAAAGAGGTGAGGAAGAGGTGAGAATGAGGGAAGAGTGAGGAGGGTAGAAAGGAGGTGAGAAAAGGGTGAGGGGAAGGAGGGGTGAGGGGAAGAGTGAAGGAGGCGTGAGGGAGGGAGGTGAGGGAAGAGTGAGGGAGGGGTGAGGGAGGGAGGTGAGGGAAGGGTGATACAGTTTTGTTGGACACAGATTCTTGACAAGACTCGATTAATGTGAAATTTGCTTATCATTTATATGTCTGTCTGTCCTTCATTAACAAATAAATTAGACAGACTCATAAATGGACAGAAAAATGCACACACAGAAAGACAGATACATACAAACAAACAGACAGAAAGACACAAAGACAACAAAGACAGAAATGAGACGACACACACACACACACACACACACACACAACCTGCTTACCACCTACTTTTCCCTGCTGACCATCTACTGTGTCCCTCCCTGCTGACCACCGACTCCTGCTCCCTGCTGTGTACGTGATAGCTGGCTTGCCTGGGAGGGAGGGGCGGCCATTACTCACCCCTAAATAACCCACTTTACTAAGCCACCACCACAAGCCACCTCACCTGGAATGACCTGAAGATTAGACACTCCATCGTATTTCAGGGGATGATTTAATACTGTATTATTACTTACAATGGTTAGGTTAGGTTAGGTTATTTCCACCTCTCCTTCCCCTCCCCCCCTTTTCCTCACCTTTCCCCCCCTTCCCTCCCCATTTCCTCACCTTTCCTCCCCCATTCTTCCACATTTGCCTTCCCTTCTCACTTTCTCAGTTTCTCTCCCCCTTTCCTCCCCCTTCGCTCACTTTTCCTCCCCCTTCCCTCCACCTTTCCCTCATCATTAACATCAGTCCCTCGTCTCTGGGGAAGAAAAAATAAATAAAAATAAATAAAATAAAATAAACTAAACTTTTGTTCTTAAATAAAATACAAACCTCCATAATTTTCCCGGTAATTTGGCGCCTCGTTGACAGGGGGGGATCAGTAGTCCCTTGTCACATGAGATTGGGAAACTCCCCCAGAAAATCACCGTCGTAATTGGAAAGACTTGAACAGGTAAAAGAGATGTTTCACCTGTACACCTGCTGTGGTACGGTGGCACGGGGTGAGGGGGGAGGGAGAGAGGGATCAGGGTGGTAAGGGCAAAGGGGCAAAGGGAGGGGTGTAGTACGGCGTTACACACATTAACACAAGTCTTGTTCCCTCTATGTCTCATGGTTGGTCAGGTAGGTCCAGAAGGAATGGTATGTCTGATATGCTATGTATTCCCTACCCTGGCAGCTATAGTCTTCATTCATTAACCTCTGTATGTTATTATTTTCATCAACCAAACAACAACAACAATATTAATAAATAATAACAACAACAACAACAACAACACCACCACCACCACCACCACCACCAACAACAACAACAATACCCACTTGCAAGGTTTGGGGTCAGAAATGGCTCAATCCTCGACTACAAAACATCTTACGGTACAAAAAATAACTACAAAACTATAATACTGTAACTCACACTAATCCCAGGTGACTGTACTAATGAGTGAGGGACACCTGGTCACAGAACACAAGGTGGAGAGGAGACCAGGTGTGTACTACAGTAGATTTGTCAATCCCAGATAAATTTTAAGACAATTGTTGGATGTAATTTATGTGGCGTGGGGCTTGTGGCGTCTTACCGGGTTAATGGCGCTGATGAGGGTGTGGTGGGGGTGTGGTGGGGGTGGGGTGGGGGTGTGGTGGGGGTGTGGTGGGGGTGTGGTGGGGGGTTGAGGGAGGTAGATGAATGGTATGTTTTTATTAGTAAGATATAAGTAAACGTAGGTACACACACACACACACACACACACACCAGAAATATGTAAACACAGAGATCTTTATGATATGTTTCCCACCACGTATAATAATTAATGGTTATATATTGAAATAAAAAAAATAGTTTACGTCAGCTTAGATCTTCATGTTTCCCCTCCATGTTTTGTTTTAAGAACCCACGGCTACCACCTACCAGTCGGAGGGTATAAAAAAAAGTAAAAAAATAAAGTAATACAAAAGTAAAAAAACTAAAAAAAAAGGAAAAAAAAGGAAAAGGTAAAAAAAAAGTAAAAAACAAAAGCCAATTTCAAGAGTATGACCATAAAGCTGTTGTTTGGGAGGCCTGACGACATCATTTACACGTCACCACAGGTCCTAGTCACCCCCCTCCCCCCTCTTGAAGGATACTCCCCTGCTGTGTCCCTCTACTAAACCTCTCACAACCTCAGGACCTCCAGTTTGTCCCCGTCGACCGCAAGAAGACTTCTACCTCCTCCCTCCCCCCCACCAGACACCACTACCACCACCACCACCACCACCACCACCACCACCACCAGACACCACCACCACCACCACCACCACCACCACAGCCAGATTCGCTACACATAGTTTAACTTGAGGTATTGGTTAAGGGGGAACTAAAATACATCTCACTCATTACTGGATATTGGAAGGCAAGTCACTGATGGTTAAAACTAATCTATATTTTATTCTAAGATACAATTTTTCTATTTAGTTTTAGGAGAGAAATTCATTATTATAATCAATTCAGAAAATGTCCAGGTACACACAGGTGAGAAGCCAAGGGAACGCAATATAAGGCTTTGATCCACCGTAAACTAATATGCTTTCTCCCTCAGGTGTGTTGACGCAGTGAGGGTGTGTGTGTGTGTGTGTTACCTGTTTGGTCATGACGTATGTGGTCTCTCTCTCTCTCTCTCTCTCTCCCTCTTTCTCTCTCTCTCTCTCACATCTGGACATACTCTATCCATCACTCTGTATACAATAACAACTAAGGCGATAATATGACCCTGATTTAACATGCATTTCTCCCTTGGCGCCAGGATATTCTATAGCCCCACAGCGGGTTATAGGAGGAGGCAAAGGGAGGGGAGAGGGGAGGAAGGGGAAGGAAGGGGAAGAGAAGAGCGGGGAAGAAAGGGGAGGCACATGCAGGGGAGGAGAAGGGGAAAAAAGGGAAGGGGATGTGGTAAATTTTTATGATATGATTCCTAGCTGTCCTTCCCCTAGCTGCCTGGCATAACCGTGTGGCCGCGTCCTGAGAGTGCCCCCCACCCCCCCCACACACACACACACACATACGTGGGAAAGTGCCTGGCCTGGAGAGAGTCACTTGGCATTACGTAACTATCCGGACCCTGTTGGTGTGTGTGTGTGTGTGTGTGTGTGAACTATACCATATAGACGTAAACAAACACAAAAGCAACGAGAAAACGTCAACTATGATTTAAACTTGGCAATTAGAGAGAGAGAGAGAACACCTCAGCAGAAAGGATACAGGGAGCACAATAAACTAGCCCACTTCTCGACAAAAAGTAAACAAACTCCGCGCATGCGTATAAGCTCCTCCCGCGGCTTCCCTGCCTATCAAAGACGGACTCTAAACATCTCATTATCTCTCCTTTTGGTCTCCCTCCCTGTGAGAGAGGAGAGATAAGAGTGAGAGATGTTATCGCTCTGTCCAGTAAACTTAGAGACACACCTTTTAACATGACCAGCCTCCTGTGGTAAGGGTTTATCGTAATTAAAGGTACAAGAACTTAACTAACACACACACACACACACACACACACACACACACACACACACACCCTGATTGATCCAACAGACCTTTACATTTATTAAGGTGATATAGAGCGGACGTGTAACCTATATCCAGGTTACCAGGATGAACAGGTGATTAGCATATCTCTTAAGACGGCGTTGTGTGTGTGTGTGTGTGTGTGTGTGTGTGTGTGTGTGTGTGTGTGTTGGTAACCCTGAACTAATGACATACACAAATATCCTCCCACAATACACATGAACACGGTGAAAGGGCGTAGAAAAAAGGGAGAGGAGGGAGGAAGGAGGTGAGAGAAAGGGGGAAGGAGGTAGGGAGAGTAGGAGGGAGGGACAAAGAAGGAGGGAGGAAGGAGGTAGGGGTCCCTAGTACCACTGAAAGGAGAGCCCTAACAAGCCAATTATCCCCCGCCTGGATCACCTTGCACCAACAGAGGCTACAGCTCAGGCCTTGTGAGACAGACGCCTTCAGTAGCCTCGGTTACCACTGTAGTAAGAATTATGTCCAGTGCAGCAACCAACACTGTCCGAGTTACCTGGGCATACCTGGATATACCTTCTCAAAATTAACTACAGTAACACTAACCTAAGCTAATCTAACCAAACCAAACAGATTCACACACAAGACACACAAACATACATATAAATAAAACACTAAACAGAGACATGATATCATACGCCATTATGTTTTTTTGTGTGCCAATAAATCTCCAGATGGAACCTTTATATCGATTAACACTCCATTATGAACCGCCATTAAAGCTTTTATGTTCATCTGAGATCCCGTCCACGATGGTACAATGTTACACCTCACTAACCCCGTCTAAATACTCTGTTCATTGTCTTGTTGAAATTCTTGTGAACAATAACTCTGAACTAGTGCTTCCATTTGGTATGTCTAGTGAATGAACAATATGGGACAGTTTGTTCATTCGTTCAACAGTGATCATCAAGGAAATACATTATTCACTCTATGATATTTGTCTCAGCAAGAGTTACTAAGACGGTGTGTGTGTGTGTTTGTGTGTGTGTGTGTGTGTGTGTGTGCGTGTGTGTGTTTGTACTGGGGTCACTATAATCCAATTAGTTACATAGGGTGCCTGACCTCCTTACCAGTGAGAGGTCAAATGGTTCTAGTAGTAATAGGATCCCAATTACCCCCCTCCCCTCCCCCCCTTTGGTAACCTCATCTGACCTAACCATTTGAATTGGGACCCTATTTATAATGGATCCAATTTTAATGGTTTGGTTGAGAGGCCTATTGAGAATTTAACCTATTTAGACTGAAGCCTATTTCAGCAGATCGTCAAATATTCGTAAGAAATTGGAAAAGATGTTCAGTTTTTAATAGTGTTCAATGGGACAGACAGACAGACAGATAGACAGACAGACAGACAGAAAAAAGACAGACGAACAGACAAACAGACAGACAGAAAGACAGACAGACAGACAAAAGACAGACGAACAGACAGACAGACAGACAGACAGACAGACAGACAGACAGCAAATCCTAAACTTACTCTATCTAAAAATATTTACCCATAACAAACTACGGTAAAAAAAAAATAATCAAGGTGTGGACAAGAATATCAACACGACTCACCTGTGCTGGATAATTACCTAAATACCTGTATAAAAACACACCTGTATAATTAACGAATATTTAAACAGACAGGTGTGTGAAAGAGAACACGACTATATAATATATACTAAAAGAGTGGAAAATAGCCCCTAATAGCCATGTATACGAGAGAAAATAGCTACCCAGACTAGCCTTTTTGAAATTAGCTCCAGAAAATATAGTTAGGTACAGGCAGGTGTGATGGAATGTGGGTCTCATGTTGACTATCTTAAAACAGGAGGGAGACATACATACATACATACATACATACATACATACATACATACATACATAGAGAGGCAGAGAAAGAGATAATAGTGTAGTGTGTGTGTGTGTGTGTGTGTGTGTGTGTGTGTGTGTGTGTGTGTGCACGTCAGGGACAGGTGAGACGAGGTATTACACTGTCTGTCTGTCTGGGTTATGAACATTCAATATCGCTCCTGTAACTTTATACGGGTAACAAGAAGCTGCTTGAGAGAGAGAGAGAGAGAGAGTCATAAAACTTCAAAAATTTTAACCAATATGAAATGTGAAGCGTGACGGACCAGATCATCACCGCAGCATTCAAGCGTCTGGGATGGAGGTTAAGAGTGGCGGACCCAACCTGTGATGGTGGTGGTGGTGACGACGCCTTGTGTGGTGTGTTTAGGTATGGCAGATCAGGTGAGGGGAAGGTGAGGAAAGGTGGGAAGGGAGGGAAGGTGAGGGAGGAAGGTGAGGAAGGTGAGGAAGGTGAGGAGGAAGGTGAAGAAGGTGAGGGGAGGAGGTGGAGAAGGTGAGGAAGGTGAGGAAGGTGAGGAAGGTGAGGAAGGTGA
Source organism: Homarus americanus (assembly GCF_018991925.1). Lineage (NCBI taxonomy): Eukaryota > Metazoa > Arthropoda > Malacostraca > Decapoda > Nephropidae > Homarus > Homarus americanus. The sequence continues at coordinate 90,830 of NW_024745936.1, forward strand.
GGAGGAAGGTGAGGAGGTGAGGAAGGTGGGGAGGGGAGAGGTGGGGAAGGTGAGGAAGGTGAGGAAAGGTGAGGAAGGTGAGGACAAGGTGAGGAAGGTGAGGAAGGTGAGGAAGGTGAGGACAACGGCTCTTTAACGTCATGTAATCCATCAGTTTATCTAGTCAATCAATCAGTGAGTCAATCTTTACACGCCCACATGACCTTAAGCTTTCCACGCCCACACACCCATACTCCAATATCTTTTCCCTGCCTACACGCCCCAACCTCACCTTCTCTTACACCCACATCTACCCTAACCCAGCACGCCCCCACGCCCACGCCCACACGCTAAACCCCTCACCCCCGCAAAATCAAATTCCTATGTCATCTTCGCCATACATCACCCGAGTCGCTAAATACAGGCTCTATGGCGAACCTCAGGCGAGTGAGATTACAGAGGGCGAAGTCTGATTGAATAGTCGGGTGCAGCGCCTCGCCTTAGGGTACACCAGTAGGAACCCCTCTCTCTCTCTCTCTCTCTCTCTCTCTCTCTCTCTCTCTCTCTCTCTCTCTCCTAATGTTTTTCCAATATTTGTTTAGAATCTAACTGTCTAATCTAAACAAATCTAACGTAATCTATCTATCTATCTATCCATCTATCTATCTATCTATCTATCTATCTATCTATCTATCGTGGGGGCTTCCCTTTGCGGTACCGTAGGAGGAGCATAAGGCCTAAAACCTCCTCAGGGAACCAGACTGATTTTCCACCATCTTCACCTCATTTGCATAATTGATTGGGAGTGTTACCTGAGATGCACGAGAATTTACCTGGTCAAAATTACACACTTTTACCCTAAACCTGGGAGGAGTAGAAGAGAGTAGAGAGGAGTAGGGGAGAATAAGGGTGTTTCCAGACCTGTGTAGAAGGGCGTTTGCTCTTATTTGGTGAATGGGAATGATGTTTAACTTCAGGTGATAGTTATACAGGTGAGTAGTTTAGGTGGTGGTTGTGGTGGTGGTGGTTGTGGTGGTGGTGAGGGAGGCTGTTTTGATCGCTTCGTCAGGTATTGTATAGAAATTTATAGGTCTCTCATATATACCTGTGTTAACTCATCCTTTGTGTGAAATTTGAGTAGTTGCGTAAAATATGTGTCTAGTTTCTGTATAATTTGGAGAGAAGGTTCGTATAATTTATGTAGGTGTGTAAAATTTGCGTAGAAGCCGTGAATAATCTGAGGAGAATTTGTAACCATCCGTGCTCAAGTTGCGTAAAATGTGTATAATTTATATATAATTTGGAGAGAAGGTGCGTATAATTTGTGTAGGTGTGTAAAAAATTGCGTATATACAGTATATGACCAAAGAAAAAATTGTAAATATAGTGTTGAAATTTACGACAAAAAATGAAAATCAAGGAAAAGACTTGTTAAAATTTCAGGTATAAAAAAAAACATAAAGACATATTTTTCTCAACACCTGGTCAACACTTGGTCAACACCTGGTCAACACCTGTAGGGATTTATGCCATATCCAGGTGTTCTCGTTTACACGGACTGTATACCTGTAGCAGATTAATTAAAATTTATAATATACAAAAGTACTATGCTTCCTACCGCGCCATATAATCACCGCACCAAATTTTCAGTCCACTCAGCGGGGTCACCACTTCCATCACTAACCATTCCCAAGATTCCCCAAAAGTCGTAAGATAATTTCCTCTTCTATCTCCCAATACCAGAACACATTAACGTAAGGTAGAGCCTAGGTTCAAACTTTGCAGCCATCATCTAACATTCCATCTTTGAGTCTTAGATTAGGGTTAGGTTAGGTTAGGTTAGGTTAGGTGAATCATTAATGCGTTGAATTATTTATTACAGGGAAAATTTAATGTGTGAGTCTTTGATTATCTGGGGTAACTGCTCTCTGTGTAAAGTCATATGCAAATGAGGTGTTAATGATTGCTTGAATAAACAACACGTAATGGCTCTGTGGGGGGCCAGTCAGGCCTCAACTGGGTATGGATACGTTCACAACATGTATCAATCACGAAGGGAATATTTTCGTTAGGTTTAGATTCCTTTAACGAAGATGGAGATTAAGTGAAACCTCCATATAATCCGTTAGAAGGGTATTCATATTTAACGGATCCTCGATATAACGGACTTTCATCTCTATATAGTTCGTTAAATGAAGGTTTTAGATTAGGTTAGGATTGGTTAAGGTTAGGTTAGGTTAGGGTCCCATTCCTTAGCTGATTTACATTAACTATTAAACCCAATTGTCAGAAAGAAAAACATAGCAGTTACAGAAGATACAAACACCCTTACAGACACACACACACACACACACACACACACACACACACACACACACACACACACACACACCACATAATCAGGCAACACTAGACCTAACCCAAACAGGCAGCAAGTTACATGACGCAGCATCAACCAACACTGTTACCAGATCCTGAAGAAAAAATATATGACTTGAGGTAACTTTACTTGAGTCTCCCCTCCGCTCTCCTTACATCACTGAGCCACAGAGTTGAAACACGACTACATCTGAACAGGTGACCCAAGTATTATTACATTATATTATTTTCTTAATTACAGGTGTGTACTCGTGATATATAATGATTCTATCTATAAAATGCATGAGTTAATTGTTCATCCTAACTACAGGTATGATATAGCTTCTAATTAGCTTGTTAAAATGGATTTGTATGGTAGTTTTTAACCACCATATCGAACTGAGTTATTTAGGCAGAAATAATGAGACTGATTGTATGACTTAACAACTCTCCCTCATACATACATACATACATACAGTACATACATACATACATACATACATACATGCATACATACATACATACACAACCACACCACGACCTCAGTGATCATGGTGGTATGCGATACGTATATACAGTATACAAACGAGAGACAAAGCGACAGACAAACAGCCAACCACCACAACCTTCACCTGCCCACCACCACACACGGTGACGGGGGATAATAAACACAAAGAGAGAGGTTAGGTTAGGTTGGATTAGGTTAGGTTAGGTTAGGGTTAGGTGTAGGAATGTTGACGTAGATGCTATGGAGTAGGGGTGAGTAGGGGTGGGGAGGGGGAGAGGGGGGTGGGGAGAGAGAGGGTGGGAGGGAAGGAGGGGGGGGAGGAGAGGGGTGGGAGGGGGGGGAGAGAGGGGTGGGGAGGGAAGGAGGGGGTGGGGGGGGGAGAGGGGGTGGGGAGGGGGGGGTGGGGATTGAAGGGAAGGGGTGTTAAAGGGTAAGAAATAGGGGAGGGGATTGAAGGAAAGGGAAGGAGGGAGTGGTGAAGGGGAAGGGAGATGGGAGATAATTAGAGAAAGGGAAGGAAGATAGGGAGAGAGGATAAAGTAGAGAGAGGGGAGAGAGAGGGAGGGAATTGGAAGAGAAATGAAAGGGAGGGAGGAATAAGAAACGGGAAAGGTCGAAAGAAAAGGGAAAGAAGAGAAGGGATAGAGGGAGAAGAAAAGGATAGAGAAAAATTGAAAGGAGGGAAAAGGGAGCAAAAAGAGAGGGATGAAAAGATAAATAAAAAGATATCTTAGGGGAGAGGGAAAAAGGGGGGGAAGTAAGGGAGGATGAGAGGGGAGGAAAAAACAAACAAAGGGGAGAGGGGAGATAAGTGGACAGGTAAGTAGGTAGGTGATGCAGTGAGACTGACATCCACTTAAAGTATTAATAAGCAGACGTCAGAGAGCACGAGGCCTTCCAAGCGTCTATAAGAAAACACCACATAACGTCATCTGTGGTCAGTGTACAGACCTTTACCTGTTTTAATTAACCTCGTTTACCTGTATGAGCTCTCTTAGCCCTTTGAGGACGACCTTAGTGGAGTTATTGCTTATACGATTGTCCTTAGAGTAACTTTGACGTAAGGGCGAGAGAGGCAGACAGAAAGAGAGAGAGAGATAGAGACAGAGAGACAGAAAAGAGAAAGAGAGAGATACAGACAGACAGAAAGACAGAGATAAGAGACAGAAAAGAGAAAGACGCCTCATAAGACACGCAGTAGCAGGGTTACATAAGCGTGTTCGTCTCATATAACCGGATCAGACAGACGAGACGACAAGGGAACACCAAGAGTGGAAGAGTGTCAGGTTACAGGCACAAGGAAAGACTCGCCGATAAAGAGGTTCTAACACTACATATGTAAATAAATATGTGAATGAGAAATGTGTAGAAGAAGAGATGGAAATGAAGAGATACGATAAGAGAATTAAGATAACGTAAGAGGACAGATTAATGATGATGATGATGATGATGATGATGATGATGATGATGATGATGATGATGGTGGATAATTACATAGTGGTTTATGAACTAATAGGGTAATGTAATATTGTTTTTGAATTAGAGGTGAGATGAGTAAATACACACACACTCACACACACACACACACACACACACACACACACACACACACACACACACACACACACACACACACACACACACACACACACACACACAGACACACACACACACACACACACACACACACACACACACACACACACACACCTGCATCGTTAGGAATCTTTGTTTTTGTTTTTCTTTGTTTGTACGTCGTTGTTCTTCTTCTGTTTGTCCTTGTGTATGTCTGTCTATTTTTTTACCTGTCTTTATTTTCTTTTAATTTATTTATTCTTTGTTCTTTCTGTCTATCTTACTCTCTGTTTGTATGTCTGTCTGTCTGTCTTTTTGTCTATCTTACTCTCTGTTTATCTGTCTGTCTGTCTGTCAGTCTGTCTTTCTTACTGTCTGTCTGTTTGTCTGTCTGTCTGTCAACCTAACCATACACAAGGTTACTTCAGTTAAATCTCAGCTCGTCATCCCCCCTCCCCCACCACAAGTACAAGCAGAGGCGAGACCTTCCATATAACCGAGACAGCTGGCAGGGCAAGTAAGGGGAGGTTGGCTGCTGCATCACCCCTCTGCCTCACCCCTGTCCCCTCTCTGCCCCTTCCTCCCCTCCCCCCACCCCCAGTCCCCCCTCGGCCCCTCTGTTGATATTCCTGATGTGTCTGCCAAGGTCGACTGAAACATCTTTACACACACACACACACACACACACACACACACGCACATAGTCTCTCTGAATTGTAGTCATTTTTATTGTCAATGTTTTAAGTCGGTTTTAGTTGAAGGTTTGTTGTTGCTTTAATATATTTAGATGATAGTGGTGGTTTAGCCATTGGAGAACTATGGTTTAACCCTTTGAGGAATATGTTTTAACCCTTCGAAGACGATTTTAATCCCTTGGGACCGATTCTTTAAGCTTTTGAGGACGATGAGTGACGGTAGTTCAGTTCAAAGATTTGTTGAGAGTTAAATGGAATAGTTTCTCAGTCATCAATCGTAAAATATTTCGTTTTTACCTACGTTTAAGACAGCCCAAAACCCGCCTTGTCTGACCTTCCTGATAATGTATTTCTCTAAGCTTGAGAAACGTTTTTTTTTTTTTTTATGAGGATGGCTTCACTTAATATTCACATCATAGTTGTTATATGTTGTAAACTGACCATTAACCTAACCTAACCTAACTAAACCTAACCTCTACAACATCCTGACTACAACATTTAAATCTCAGTTATATACACGTAAGCTGTTTGGCATGCAACCTTCGCATTCTTCTGACAGTCTTTATAAACTGTATCTGTGTCAACCTTTATTATTATTATTATTATTAGTAGTAGTAGTAGTGGTAGTAGTAGTAGTAGTGGTGGTAGTAGTAGTGGTAGTGGTAATAGTAGTAGTAGTAGTAGTAACTCATACACTTATAATGTAAGTATAGTGACTAGTAATAAGTTAAGTGTACTTACTCAATGACCCCGACATCACACTCATACATAATGATACATTCATGCCTACACACACACACACACACACACACACACACACACACACACACACACAGGAGGACAAGACATACAGCACATGGAGCTCTGAGAGAGAGACAAAGGGACGTGGTGGGACGCATCAGATAAACGGACACCTAACCTTGCGACCTTTAGGAGTGACTTATGGAAAAAACTTTATTTATATATTTATTTATTTATTTATTTTATTGCCATAATTAGGCAAGGATACAGACACATTTGGCAAGTTAGTAACGCTGTACCAATAACGGAACACTCAGCCTGTAAACTTTGTGATAAACCTATAAAGCATACAATTGAACACTATATTATTGAATGTGACACTGTCAAAGACTTCAGGCCACCTGGCTTATTGTATCATGAACTTTGTAATTACTATATTGAATCGGGGGTGCTTGGGGACATCCTTGCTGTTTATCCCAAATTTGCTGCTAGCCCACACTGATTAGTCTTCAATTAGAATATGACGTCCAATGTATATGAACCACTGTCCTGCATGGCAGTGAACAGCGACATCACCCACATGACTCTGACCTATATATACTGTTAATGAATATGATCTATTTCTTTGTGTACGAACCTCTGTCCTGCGTGGCAGTGAGAAGTGATACTACCCTCAGTGTCAAGACCTGACTGAATTACTCAGAATAGGCAAACTGTACTACAAGCTTTGTCAATAAATTTGTTAATAAAAAAAATAAAAAACATTATTTATTTATTTATCAGGAAAGGTCACAGTTGGAAAGCTAGGGTGACCTACTAGTTGTTGTGACCTGAGGTGACCGATAATTTGACCCGCAGCTTGAAGGGTGGCACCCGGGGAGGGGGGGAGTCTTAGGAGATGACAGTGCCACGAGAGAGAGAGAGAGAGAGAGAGAGAGAGAGAGAGAGAGAGAGAGAGAGAGAGATTAACACCTAATCACTTCACCACATCATCCCATAACACAGGTCTTCAAAGGCAACATTATGAGGTAGTGTTTCCATTATATCCCCATTAATAGTGTTGATAGTAGCACCATAACACGTGACGAATGTTGGCACAAACATCACTAACACACGTGGGAGGGGTGGGTGGGTGGGGGGGGGTGGGGGCGAGGATGGGGGCGAGGGGGTTTAAAGGGAGTTGTATCCATGGTCGCATTGTGGCTTGAATCACAAACAAAACTTTCCTCATCCCAAGTTTATTTCCTGTTTCCATTGTGTAGGTGGATCGTATCGTCCCTGTGTTGTTCTTTGTATCATAACTGAGGAGAATTCGTATCTATGGTCACGTTTTGATACGATCACCACGAGGATTATTATTATTATTTATGAACATTACTGAACTAAGGGAGGTACACAAGACACAACTCCAGTAGCCTAATTAGAGTACGTCTTACCTCGAACACCAAGGATGAAGGAATTACTTGATGAACGATGAATTCCTTACTATATTTAAAAGGTATTCGATGTAGTTACTGTATAGTGAAAAAAACACCGGAAATTGACGACTCGAGATGACTAATGGAAGGAAGGTTAGTAAGTAGACACACACTATGGAATAAAAAATTTAATTAACTATGGAATATTCTGAAGATCATTACATTAGAGTCTTAATTAAGTGACATATGTATCAATACTTCTCTCAAGGGCTTATTCTCTGTATACGAGTGTGTGTGAACCTCAAGTGTCTGGTTGATATAAAACTGTACGTTTAAGGCTTCACCCCCCGCACACACACACACTAGGCCCTGTGTTGATAGTTCTTGACAATATGTTCTATATCATGTTTCTCTGTAAAATAGGTAATATGTGTGTGTGTGTGTGTGTGTGTGTGTGTGTGTGTGTGTGTGTGTGTGTGTGTGTGTGTGTGTGTGTGTGTGTGTGTGTGAGTGTGTATGTATGAGTGTGTGTGTGTGTGTGTGTGTGTGTGTGTGTGTGTGTGTGTGTGTGTGTGTGTGTGTGTGTGTGTGTGTGTGTGTGTGTGTGTGTGTGTGAGTGTAACTATGCATCAACGACCACAACATCAAATGATAACTTATAACTACTGTGCTATAAATTTAAGTGGCAATCAAACAAACAAACAGAACCGATTTTAACCCAGCATAAACCTTCAATCCCACGTTAAAAATATCCCTATACCACATACAGTATAACTAACATCATGAATAATTGAATTAAAAAAGAAATCCCTAATTCCTTATAGAAACGATATTCGGCGATTTTCACCTCCCGGGTCGTCAAACAAAACACTTTTCCCTCTGTCTTTATATCAGCCCTCCCCTAGGCACCATACCTCCCTCCACCCCCTGCACCACACCTCCTCCCCCACACACCCCCTCCCACACCACCTCCCCAACGCTCCACACTACGCCCCAGGAACCGCACCTTCCTTACCTTCGCCCGGAGCAACATTCTCAGTCCTACACACACCGAAGGTTAACACAACATCAACGGCGTCGTGCATGAACCTGATATAATATGTTCTGCTCCCTGGCAAGCGGCTGTAGTAAACATTAATTAAGTCATTGATAATCTGTAAGTTATGTTAGGATTCACAAGCCTTCCCATTGTTTGCTTGGAGAGAGAGATTTGCATGAGAGGAAGTTAATACAGACAAACGATAAAGTTTTGGGGCTCCGGATATGGTAGGAGATGGTTGATGGTTGATGGTTGTTAGTTGATGGTTGATGGTGGAAGGTTAGTGGAAGGAGATGGTTGATGGTTGATGCTGTAACATAAATAAATAAATAAATAAAATCCATTCCCTCTGTTCCCTTAACAATATAAAATGAATAAAAACCAAATAATAAAAAAAAACCCTGATCCAGACCCCACACCCGTAACCTGCATTCTTCTCCAGTGGGTAGTGGATGCTGACCTTCTGGACCAGATCGGGAGCGAGCGACGGACCTGTTGGTTAGGTTAGTATACGCAACCCATGCAAGAGTGACCCCCAACACACCCCAAAACACCCCAACACACCCCAAAACACCCCAACACACCCCAACACACCCCAACACACCCCAAAACATCCGAACACCCCCAACACACCCGAACACCCTCAACACACCCCAAAACACCCCAACACCCCCCAACACACCCCAACACACCCCTCAACACCCCATCAGAAAGCAGAGGGGCGCAGCGTAACACGAACTAGGGTGAAGAGAGGCCCCCCTACACAGCGCCAGACAAAGACTCCTCCCCCCCTCCCGTCCTTATCTCTGGATGGATGGACGTCCTCAATAACAAGTGGAGATAAGGCATGGAAGAGTCGCATCCTACACCCCTCATCCTACACCAGATAACATGTTCTCTTATATCCTACGTTAACTTGTGTTATTGATATTGTAATTGGAAACTATTCAGACCCAAGTCCAATTTGATTATTGTGGAGATTTGTTTACTAATTGGTTTTTTTTTATTCGAGTTTATTGAGATGTTCACCATGTTTTTGTTATTGTTTTTGTTCATTTAATCTCTAAGTTTCAGGACAAATAAACAGTTTTGATTTATTTTACCTCATCTCAGACGTAAAGATAGAGCTACAAGTATAGTTTCCATTTGTTAACTATTCCTCACTGTAAAACTTGATCTTAATTCACTGTTTTTCTTTCAAATTCAGGTGAGTAATACACTGTTCATGTACACTATGCCTGCCCTGGTATACAAGCAGACACAACACCCTGCTATCTTAGACGCAACGTACCCACTAAAATACTCAACACCTGGATAAACAAAAAAACATTCAAACAAATAAACAAAACCTGTGACATTTGTTCTTGTTTACATTTTATAAACAAGAGTAAGATTATATTAACAGGTGTTGTGGTAGAGAGAGTCACAGTGTTGGCAGGTCAGGTATCTCGTCGTCCACCTCCCCTCCCCTCCCTACCCCCCTCCAGGTAACATGACACCTCCAGGTATTAGCACTTGTGGGCCCTCCCTTCCACCCCCTCACTGCTAAGACTGGTGCCACCGTTTGATCTTCTTAGCCCCTGGTTAAAACTATTATGTCATCACTCAGGAAGCCTCAAGGTGTGCGTGTGTGTGTGTGTGTGTGTGTGTGTGTGTGTGTGTGTGTGTGTGTGTGTGTGTGTGTGTTTTGTGTGTGTGTGTGTGTGTGTGACAGGTATACATCTGGGACAGGAGGTGTTCTGTGGGGGGCGTGGGAAATTAAAGTAGGCCTGTGAAGATCCTTCCTTCTCCCCCTCCTCCATACCTCACCTCTCACCCCTTCCCCTCACTACCCCTCACTTCCCATATCCTTCCTCACCTCCCTCACATACCCCAAGTCCCCTCACCTTCCACTCTTCTCACGTCTCCCACCTTCCACACCTTCCCATGTCCCTCACCTCCTCACCCCCCCGCACCTCCCTCACGCTACTTCTCCTCCTCACCTCCTCACGCTACTTCTCCTCTCCTGACCTCACGCTACTTCCTCCCTCACCTCCCTCACGCTACTTCTCCTCCCTGCACCTCCCTCACCTCCTACCTCCTCTGCTACTTCCTCCTCTCCTGACCTCACTCCACGGGTCAGTGATGCAGTCTCCTCCCCGCCCTATCATCAGCTCCTGACAGATTATGGGAACGTCCGTGTGACCTGCAAAGACAGGTCACAGGTCACAGGTCATCACACACAGGTTCATGGTCTTTCCGACTGGTGAGGAGCCAGCAGGTGCCTCTCCCTGCCATCACCCTCCTCTCCTCTTCCCCTCTACCCCTCAGACCATAGTTAGGTAGAACGAGAAGCAAATGGGAACAGACAGAGAGCCAGAGGAAGAAAATAAAGAGGGGAAGAAAAGGAGATGAAAGAACAGAGAGAGAGAGAGAGAGAGAGAGAGAGAGAGAGAGAGAGATAACATGTGTTTCTGAGTGCTGTAGGTCACCCCTGAGTGACACCCTAGTGAGGCATCCAGCGAAGTGGGGGGTCTTCTCCTTCTTCCTCTTCGTCTTCCTCTTCTTTGTACTCCACTTATTCCCCTTTTGTTCTACTGTTCCTCTTCTCTCTCTTCCTCTTCCTCTTTCTCCTCTCCCTTATTACTTCACTCAACTCGTCCTCTTTCTCCCCTTCTCAACCTCCTCACCCCTTCCTCCTCCCCTCCTCCTCCTCCTCCTCCTCCTCCTCCTCTTCCCAATCTCCTCCTCCTCCTCCTCTTCTTCCCAACCTCCTCTTCAAACACATTCTAATCCTCCTTCTTCCTCTCCTCCTCTTCTCCTCCTCTTCTCCTCCTCCTCCTCCATAGGGGTGAAGAGGTGACCGACTCCCATGCAGAGAGTCAAAGTGTTCCCTGACTTAAGGAGTCTTTGTCGGGAACATAAACAACACTTGGCCGAGAAGAGGAGGAGGAGGAGAGGAAGAAGAGGAGGGGGAGTATAGAGAAGGAGGAAGGAGGGGAGGAGGAGGGGGGAGGAGGAGAGGAAGAAGAGGAGGAGGAGGAGAGGAAGAAGAGGAGGGGGAGGAGAGGAAGAAGAGGAGCAGGAGAGGAAGAAGAGAAAGAAGAGGAGGGGGAGTAGAGAAGGAGGGAGGAGGGGGAGAAGGAGGGGAGAGGAGGAGGAGTAGGTGTCTAGGAGAAGAAAGGGGTGGATGAAGTGGAGGATTTAAGGAGAATAAGAATAGAGAAGAATAACAGGAGGAACAGGAAGAAGAGAAAGGGGAAGAAGAAGAGCAGGAAGAGGAAGAAGTGAAGGAGAGGATAATAATATGGAAAGGAACCAGGAACATGATGGATGACAAGACAGTCAAGGATACGACTGTCGACTGTGATGGTGGCAG
>NW_024745936.1:107500-135000 GCF_018991925.1 Homarus americanus
AGTGATGATGTTTGAATCTCACATAAAATAGTCCCAGGATCGTGTTTAATCCCCTAATAGACAAAAGAACATGAGATACTTAGTGTTAGATGCCTTTAATTTAACTCAGAAGAGGATCGAAATCTTTATTTACGTTCTTTTAAACTCTATCTATCTTTCACTTATACTTATGATGATTTTGAGTCAACATTATGATGGTTTCGTGATGTTCTCTTCAGTTTATAAGTTACCACACTTAAAATTACTTAATGGTAGGTCGTCGCCCCCCCATAATTCATCGCCAGACAGGTTATCACCATAGCCTGTCGTCTCCATTAGTCTACGTATTAGTCATCGTCGCTGTCGCCCCCTATACGCTCCTAAGAGACTCACAGTGGGATTTATTTTTAAGACGCATAAAACTCTCTCCGTGACGCTGCCCCTTCCTCAACCTCCTTCCTTCCTTCCTTCCTTCCTTCCTTCCTTAACTTCTCTCCTTCATTCTCCCCTACAGTATTAGGATTAGGTTAGGTTAGGTTACATTACGTTACATTAGGTTAGGTTTGAAGAACTATTAAAACAGAGGCCCCTTTGATCAACACCCTCACCTGTTATGGAGGTGTAAAAAAAGTTCTCCTCAGGTAAATTAAGCCATTTGACGAAGATTACCTGTGATGGCGAACACTTAAAAACCGGTTCACCAAATTCCTGCCCCCAAAACCACGACTCATTGTATAATACCCTTCCCATATCCAGCCTTAGTTTATTGTCTTGCTAGCTCTGTGTCTATTAGGGTGGCCAGGTAAGCCTTATTCTCACCTGTATGGATGAGAATCGCCATGCCTAATATAGAAGCCAGGTGAATTGAATTTCTTGTTCCTTTCATTGTTTGTGATTGTTATTGTAGGCCTATATGAATTTCTTTGTTAGTTTATTTGTTTATTTAATCTGTTTGTTGATTTGTAGTCTAGAGCAACACACTCATACACACTCACATACGCACTCACACACACACACACACACTCAACTTGATACTAGGAAGAAGATAATTTCGTCACTAGATGTACAGAAGGTGTGTGTGTGTGTGTGTGTGCTTGACGTCACGTGTAACCTGACAGGATATTGGGAAGGTCACAGCTACCACGTGGACTCAACCACCCAGGAAACCCAACCACCATCCTACCACAGTTGCGACAGACATACATACATACATACACATCAACGTTCATCTATCCAAACCGTGTTATAACCACTAATAAACTTATACATACATGAATACCCAACTTAAGAAAATACATAATATACATAACCCATAATAGTGAAATCATGATACATAAATACATAACACGTATGTATATATGAGAGCTTTCTGTATTCATTGATGTCCCTGTCGTGTTTTTTTTTCCCTGTTGTGTGTTGATGTGTGGGATGATACGTGTCGACTCAGGGTAAATATATTCAGGAGATAACAAGTTACTCCATCTCTTTGTCTGAATACTATTGTCTACTTAATGTGTCGTTCCAGCCTCGTCGAGTTTACCTGAGTTTACTATTTTTAAGGTTTTAAGGTGAGTTTACAATATTTGGAGTCTGTATGATTGTTATTTAAGGTATATTTAGTTTTTTTTTGTGTATTTTTAGTTTGTTTATATTATACACCAATTTGCCTTATGTATACTGCATTTTACTACCAATATACCTCTAGTTTATCACCAGTATACCCCAGTTTACTACCAATATACCTCTAGTTTATCACCAGTATACCCCAGTTTACCACCAATATACCTCTAGTTTATCACCAGTATACCCCAGTTTACTACCAACTACTTATAAATATAATAGTTAAACTTACGACACTAATTAGTAACAACAGGTAGGGTTAATTAGTCCCCGGGATGCTTCAAGAGACGACAGAGAAACAGACACAGGTATACATTATATGAATCCTAGGGAGCATGATTTATTTTTACCTTATAATGTGAAAAAAAAAGAAATTATCCTTAAATAACTCGTAACAAAACACAAAAATAAATATGGCATCAGGACTTGAAAATTCTGTTTGATTGATTGGTGATAAAATTCAGTAGAAGCTGTTTTATTATTGAGTCCATCTTACATGGTGCAATAAAAACAAAAGAAAATAGCGTAAATTATAGACGATTGAACCTTTTAGTCTTATCGTTTATCTCTTATATACAATCCTATTCGATTCCACTGTCATACGTGTTGATTCAGTGGAGTTGATGCTTTTTTGTTTTTGATAATAGCATCAAAGATAATACATTCAGGCATTTATTAGCAACAAGCTGTAAGAGACCTGACAAAAAACACCAGTTGAGTGTGAGTTTTATACCTGAGTGTGGATAATATATTAAGAAGAAATGCATCTCACTCTCCATGAAGCAAAATATTATCACAGACTACACCTGCAGGCCACGAGTCCCTCCCTTCCACCCTAACACACTCGCCCGCCCACACCCTAACACACTCGCCCGCCCACACCCTAACACACTCGCCCGCCCACACCTTCACACCCTCCCCGCCCACACCCTCCACACCCTCCCCACCCACCCTCCCACCCTCCCCGCCCACACCCTCCACCTCCCCGCCCACCCTCACACCCCTCCCCTTAGCCCTCACACCCTCCCCCGCCCCACACCCCTCCACCTCCCCCACCCACACCCTCACACCCCTCCCACCCACACCCCTCCACCCTCCCCCACCCCACACCCTCACACCCTCCCCGCCCACACCCTCACACCCTCCCCGCCCACACCCTCACACCCTCCCCGCCCACACCCTCACACCCTCCACTGTCTGCTTGATCAGTATTGTACAAGAGAAGGAAAGAAAAAAGAGAAACAGAAGGAAAATAAACCAATGATCAGAGAAAAAATAGAATTACTAACATAAATAAATAAAGGAAACGTAGCTGAACAGGAGAACACGAGACAATAAATAATAAATGTTGATAAAACGAAAAAAAAACCCAGAGAGAAGCAGAGAGATGAACATAGTAAAGATGGGTGTGGCAACACTGTAAGGCACAACACACCTGGAGGAAGCTTGTGTTGGCATCACTGACCTCACGCTAATTAGTATTTACTGTCTAAATGTTGATGGTGGGTGGAAGTGTTTGGTGGTGGGTGGTGGGTGGTGGTGGGTGGTAGTGGTTGTGGTGGTGGTGATAGGTGGTAGTGGTGGTTATGCTCAATGGTAGTCTCTCTCTCTCTCTCTCTCTCTCTCTCTCTCTCTCTCTCTCTCTCTCTCTCTCTCTCTCTCTCTCTCTCTCTCTTGTTGTATGATACTGAGATCCAGATCCCCCCCCCGCCCCCCCTTTCTCTCCTTCCCACCCTTATTCTCTCACTCCTCCCTACTTTCCTCCTCTACCAGTGTTATCAAGCCGACCCATCATGGTATACGGTGGTGGTGGTGATAAAGGGGTTGGTGGTAGTGATGGTGGTGGTAGTAGGTGGGTAGAGGGGGCATGATGGCAATTTAATAGTAGTGATAGTGGTGGTGATAGTGGTGATAGTGGTAGTGGTAGTGGTGGTGGTGGTGGTGTGGTGGTGGTGGTGGTGGTGATAGTGGTGGTAGTGGTGGTGTGGTGGTGTGGTGGTGGTGGTGGTGGTGGTGGTAGTGGTGGTGGTGGTAGTGAGGTGGTGGTGGTGGTGGTGGTGAGTAGTAGTGGTGTCAGAGTGGTAGTGGTGGTGGTGGTGGTGGTGGTGGTGGTGGTGGTGGTGGTGGTGGTAGTGGTGGTGGTGGTGGTGGTGGTGGTGGTGGTGGTGATAGTGGTAGTGGTGGTGGTGGTGGTGGTGGTGGTGGTGGTAGTGGTGGTGGTAGGAGGGGTGATAACCGGACTCTATTAATTATTCAGACTGGTGATAGATCCTTCTCCTCTGCTTTGATATTCACGTGAGATTATCCCCAGACATAGACACCACATCCTTATGAGACACAAAGCCAAAGGGGATACCAATTGTACCTTCAGACACCCGGACAATGACAATTACCTTACCATCATCTTCAACACACTTACACACTTACTTACACACTTACACACACTTACATACACTTTCACACGTAAATACAAGATACTAGGTGGTGGATCCTGTACTCGAGTAATACGGATCTACCAAGAACATCACCTGTAATTAATTGTACTTCAGGTAAATTAATTGTTCAGGTGTTATCTACCTATATAAACACCTGCTATATAATATCTATTCCTCAACACGTGTCTATCCTCCATCCTGTTAAGAAAGGACCATGATATATCCTCGCCACTTCACCATCACGATATTATCAGGTCTAACTCACTCACTCACTCACTCACTCACTCACTCACTCACTCACTCACTCACTCAATATAATATGAAAATTGCTCCCAGTTACACGTGTCATGGCGAGGGTTAGTTTCTCTTAACACAGCTTCAACACTTGTGGGTCTGTAGGTCTCTGATTCACTGGTCTGATGGTCTAACCTAACCTAACCTAACACACACTCACACACACACACACACACACACACACACACACACACACACACACACACACACACACACACACACACACGCACACACACACACACTGCCCTTCCCTCCTCCCTCCACCCCATCTTCCTCCTGTCCTCTGGCACTCCCTCATCCTCCGCTCTACTCCACCCTCCAGCCTCTGCCCCGCCCCTTTCCTCCTCTCCCACCCTCTGTCCCACCCCATTCCTCCACCCCTCAGCCCTCCCATCCCGCCCAACCCCTCCACCCTCCAGGCCTCCAGGCCCCCATTCCTCCACCCTCCAGCCCTCCCGTCCCGCCCCAACCCTCCACCCTCCAGGCCTCCGGCCCACCCCATTCCTCCACCCTCCAGCCCCTCCCGTCCCACCCCAACCCTCCACCCTCCAGGCTTCCGACCCACCCCCCCTTCCACCACCCTCCACGCCGCCCCTGACATGGTAGGGGCAGCATAGCAGGTAGGGGAGGGTGTGGCAGTGGAGGAGGATTTATAATGGTATGGTCATCGATGGCTCCCAGATATTTATCATATACAGGTGAAACGCCGCCACCTCGCTGACTCCCGCCACCTCGCTAACTGTACCTACCGCCACCTTCCCTGCCACCGCCACCTTCCCCGCCACCGCCACCGTAGCCGCCACCTTCCCACCTGACGCCGCCACCAACACAACACAACATCAGCTGATACCATGAACAAGCTTGAACTAGGTACAAGGCTTGAGTGACTAGTCTTGATACACCTTGATTCATTGTATATTAACTAGGTCAAGAGGTCAATGTGAGGAAGTCAGTTAGTGAGACAGGATACATAACTATGAACCTTAATGAGTGTTGAAGGAAGACGACCTAACTCACCTGTAGTAAACGATGATGTAATGATCCAGGTGCACACACACACCCACACACACACACACACACACACACACACACACACACACACACACACACACACACACACACCACAACTGTATATTATTAATTCCTCACCTTGTAAACACCACCAAACACACTATTTCCCAGCCCCACAGCCCTGCCTAGGCCTACCACACGATGATCCTACTACTGACGATGTTTCCACCATTCTGGAGATGTAAACACACAGCTAACTGATTCACTGAAGGACCGTCATTCACCGTATCAAAATTCCAATGAGGATTTACCTTAGCGAGTTACCGTATCTTATGCCCAGGTAAAGGTGTAATGTGAGGAAGTGAAAATGTGAATCTTTGAAAACCCACAGAAAGATCCTGAGGCCTATATCAGTGGTAACCCTAGGCCTACCATACTCCTACATGGTAAAAAAAGACAGAAATAAGAAAAACAGGTAATCGGTGGTGCCTTCGTCAGGTAGGTGCTGGTTTACAGGCTGTTAACTGCTTCTTAAATACCCAAAATAAACACAGAAGGGTGACGCGGCCAGGTGTGTTGGTCATCACGCCTGAGGTATTGAGACCCACTGTTGGTTTATGTACATCGGTCTTGTTGGTCTTACTCGACGGAGGCGCAGAAGAAGGGATGAGTTTGAGTAAAGTTTCCCTTCTGTTGATCTTGTGGGTTTAAACTATTCACCTTTAAACTCGTCTTCCCACCCATCCACACCACTCACCTCCCTACCCACACTCTTACCACCACCTCACCCACCACCCACCCACCCACCCCTAAGCAAATGAGACTACAGTGAGTTACCTTTCGTGCGTAATGATATAATTATTTGATGGATGGGGAGGAAAGCACACACATCCTCCTATCCTCTATCCACACAACTCCCCCACTTCCTTCTTCCGGGCTGACGAGGTTAGGTGGGTGATTAGGTTAGGTTAGGTTTAGTTAGGTTTGGTTTGGTTAGGTTTTGGTTAGGTTTGGTTTGCAGTTGGGTTAGGTTTGGTTAGGTTTGGTTAGGTTTGGTTAGGTTAGGTTAGGTTAGGTTTGGTTTGGTTAGGTTTGGTTTGGTTAGGTTTGGTTTGGTTAGGTTAGGTTAGGTTAGGTTAGGTTAGGTTAGGTTAGGTTAGGTTAGGTTAGGTTAGGTTAGGTTAGGTTACAATACAGAAGCGCTTTTTCACCTAATTTCCTCAACTACAGAATTCCTGACTAAATTAAAACCAAAATTCGTGTCTGGAAATGATCTGTGTGTTTGATGATCTGTTCGGTGTTTCCTATACATAATGGAAGGTCACATTAGTTCTGCAGGTAATATCCAAGTCACGCGAGGTCACGGTAATTCTCTCTATTCAGTCAGATTTCCTGTGTGAACCCATAAATAATAAGGAACGAGTCGTCTATGTGTTGTTTATGGAGGTAGGGTTAGGTTAGGTTAGGTTAGGTTAGGTTAGGTTAGGTTAGGTTAGGTGTGTGTGTGGGGGGGGGTGGGACATTGTCTTTCTCTCTCGTAAAACTCTTAATCCAAAACGAACGATTAGGAGGATAAATTATGAGAGAGAGAGAGAGAGAGAGAGAATGGAAGGAGAGAAAGAGATGGGTGAGGGAGACAAAGGGGGGCAGGAGAGAGAAGACGGAAGTGACAGACAGACAGACAGACAGACAGACCAATTTCAAGGATTCCTCTTAAAACTATTACCTTATCTGGGGCTAAATATCTCCTTATCAAAACTTCCACTAAGATAACATAGGCATCTTGTGTACAGCTAAAGTATTCAAGAAACAATATCCAGCGGCTAAATTACTACTCCTTCTTAGCGTACAGAGTGTTGACTGTGACAGAGAGGCAAAGAAAGTCACGCAGGAACAGACTTAAGTTGCGACGTCATAAAAGCTTTTAAGTCTGATTTTGTTTTGGGAATCTCAGCCAATCAGAACTCTTGATACCAAATGGTGGGTTATAATTAGCTTAACTATATATAAGTTATTGTTATGGATTGCATGGTTTTATATAATGTATGTCTCATTGAATTCTGTAAAGGGGCGTAAAGAATGTGGCTTAATATTTTTTTTTCTAATTACCGAAATTGTGTTGTCGATAGCCTCTCTCTCTCTCTCTCTCTCTCTCTCTCTCTCTCTCTCTCTCTTTCTCTCTTTCTCTCTGCCACACCACCACCAGTTTAAACACAGCCAGCAGGTTAGGCCTAATTGACGGCACACTATTTTTTTTATACTTTTACAAACGAGTATTGCAAAGTTTTTCTCCTCCTCTCACAAATATATAGACTGTTTTCAGCCCCCCACCCATCACCCCCTGAGTACTAGGAGAGGAAGAAATAAAAATAGAAATAGTGAAAAAATGTAATAAATAAGGTGTGATGTGAAAAAAAAGAGATCAAGATTATAATTAGTTGTGGTTGATTTGTGTGTGTGTGTGTGTGTGTGAACAATAATTGGATCATATATGGAGACGGTAATTATAATCAAAAGTAAACTCAATAATTACACTACCAAGACTAACATTCATACAAACATAAATTACTTAATGTTAGATGATGAATGTGACACAACATAAATATGGCCGCTGCTTCTGCCGCTGACCGTACATCATAGTAATTATAGCCGTGTGCTTGAGAGGTGAATCTTAATATACCAAAACAAACTTACTAGCCAATTAGAATCGTCGTAATATATATAGTGTGAATTAAGACTCGCCAGAATATATTGCTTGTGGGTACGGACTCGCCTTCCCAGAGTGACTCAGGTGTGTTTCAGAGTATAAAGTTGTCTGAATAATCAACTAAAATATCTTCTATGTAAAAAAAAAAAAAACAGTTCAGTGTCTCTCTTCATCTAACTGTTTCAGCATCACTCATGCCTCCCCCCACCTGCGACACGTCCCTCCTACTCCCCCACCTCCGACACGTCCCCTAATGCCTCCCCCACCTGCGACACGTACCCCTCATGCCCCACCCCTCCACCCTCCTTGCGGCACGTCTGTTTGGGGTCATTTTTTGCAATCTTCCGACGCCCAGAGACTAAATTCTTGAAACTTCTTACGATAATTCTCATCCAGTGTTGTGGGGAAGCTTGCTCAAGGTACGACATGAGAGTTACAATCAACATAATGTCAGTATTGTAATAAATGAGACTTGGAGTTAGATACGTATTCAAGTTTCCTGTTGCAGAGGTGAGGAGGAGCTTTTGAGAATCCAGGATGCAAGTTGGGCCTCCACAAGCTGATATCAGAGACCTAACTCCGTGGACACTGCCCCCAGATTCTACTGTAGGAGGGTGTAGTTCCTCCCCCAGCTGATGCGACTCGACAATAACTAGATGGTTTATTGTCTCCCTTCTGTTGCCTGAAGGACTGAATAGTGAACTAATTTGAGAGACACTGGGGGACCTCCTGGCTCCTCCCTCCGTCAGGTGATGTTCAGGCGATAACGTCCATGACAGTGTAGGGAACTAATGATTCGTGTCTCAACCATCATTAACCTGCTCTCGCCACAACCTGACGCTGACTGATGGTTGGTGTGTCTTGTGAGGGAACTTTACCCGCGACAACCTGACGAAGACCAGATCGTAGGAATGTCCTTCTTCTCCCGCCGCGGCAAGAGTCCAAAAGAAGTTCCTCCCCGTGACGGCCGCTAAACAAAGTGTCACCGAGAATGGTAAACAATTAATGGTGGTCGTTGTAGGGGAGACGCTGGTGCTACCTGTGTTTGTGTGTGTCGGGAGTACCGCGGCGTCCTGTCCTGCGTAAACATATGTTGTTCCATTAAGACGTTTGTTGTGAGCTCGTGTGAACTGTGTCAGAGAAAGAGAGAAAAATGAAATCGAAACGAATAAGAGAGAAGAGAGAGAGAGAGAGAAACAGACAGAGACAAAGAGATAGACAGACAGAAAGAATGAAAGAATGAAATCGAAACAAGACAGAGAGAGGGCGAGGTAGAGAGGATGAAATCGAATTCCTTATGTCACTGCTCCATCAGCATCGTGTCAGTAGCAATGATCCACAGCGTTGATCATAACTAATACAGTAGTACACAGCCTTACAACACATCTGTCTGGTCTATGATCTAACAGCATCTCTGATTGGCCCAATGGACTTACGACATAACTAGTCAATGGAATGACCTTCAAGTTCAGCGGACAATGAGACCTATTCGACCGTGTGAGGGGAGAGGGAGAGGAGGAGTGAGAGGGGGAGTGAGAGGGGGAGTGAGAGTAGTGGCCAGTGAGTGCTGATCCTCTCGCCTTGACAATGGCAGACGTGATCACAATCGATTATCTCTCAGAGCCACGCATTGTCCTCACTATGAACCGCGACAGGAGGACAGGGTGGCTTAAGACTCCCCTCCTCTCGTGGTCGGTGCGACACAAGCCATCGGGGTATTGTTGTTAATTTAAGCCACTTGTAAACTCTAATTCTCATATATTAAGGAAATATTGTAAATTCTGTTCGTAAGAGCAGATATATATGATAGTTTTCCCCCGGATTCATTATTTCTCGGAATGTAATCTATACCAACCTAACTCAACTTAACCTACTCCTTAACTTTATCTAATCCACACTTAACCTAACCAAACTTAATCTAATCTGCCCTTAACCAATCCAAACCTAACCTAACCATAACCCAGAATTTTAAGGTGAAAATTCGGGCCTTCTTCCTGGTCTGTGTTCAGGGGTCTAGTTTCGTCTCTTTCTCCCTGATGTTAAGATTCTACGTGATAGGAGATACCATTGTATCTCCTGACGTGACCCGTTTTCTCTGATAGCACAAAATTCATAGAAAATGGATCCCTTATTGTCTATTCTCACACAACAGGGCTTACTGCACAAGAATTAGTCTGAAGCCTATCTAGTGGTTAAGTACTCTGTCTCTCTCTCTCTCTCTCTCTCTCTCCCTTCCTTCCATTCCACCCCTATATCCTGTCTCCCACCCCCTCTCTCCATCTTTCGTCCTTCCTTTCCCTTCCTCTTTTTCTCCCTCATTCCTCATCTATTCAACCTCTCCCCCCCCACCAATGGAGACCTAGCTCCTCTGAACTATTGACAGGGTGAAATACGAGACAACATACCGTAGGACACCTGAGATGACCAAATGACACTTTGTAGGCGTTACCTGTCTGTCTGTCACACCTTGATGAGAGAGAGAGAGAGAGAGAGAGAGAGAGAGAGAGAGAGAGAGAGAGAGAGAGAGAGAGAGAGATAAAGGTCTCTCTCTCTCTGTCTCTCTCTCTCTCTCTCTCTCTCTCTCTCTCTCTCTCTCTCTCTACACACACACACAGACACACATACAGAAATAATCCCGTAGGTGAAAACATTATTAGTGGCGTGGTTGCGTGATAGTATAGTAATGATCCCCATATGAATAATAACGCCAGTGGATATAATCTACCTGTGATAATGACTCGGTGACGTGACTAGAGAGAGAGAGAGAGAGAGAGAGAGAGAGAGGAGGGGGGTGGTGAGAAAGAAAGAAAGCCACGTATAAACAACAACCACTTCCAGAGACCCAGAACCAACTAGTGAAAGTAATGAAGATTTTTTTAGGCCTTAGAGAACATCAGAGGAAACAGCAGACACAATAATACCATTACTACCATCTATGTCTGGCCTTACCGTTCCTCTTCCTTCCCTCTTCTTCCTCCCTTCCTTCCCCTCTTCCTTCCCCTCTTCCTTTTTCTCTTCCTCCCCTCTCTTCCTTCCAACTTCCTCCCTTCTTCTTTCCCTCTTCCTTCTCTCCTTTCTTCTCTCTTCCTCCCTCTTTTTCCCCCTTCCTTCCCCCTTCCTTTCCCCCTCCCCCTCTTCCTTACCTCGACATCTCAGGCATTACCAGGGGCAGTCAGGTGGTAGAGGAAGGAATCATGCAGGGAGAGAAGCTAGTGTCTTATTTAATTTACTGTTCGTATCAAGGCTTAAGAGACAGATGGGAAATTTATATGATATAATTAACACGGAAGGGAGGGAGGGAGGGAGGGGGTGGGGGGTGACAGTCCGCTAGCAGTTTGTGTTTAAGGAGGAATAGTTAGAACAGGTTTATAAAGTGAGATATAAAGAGACATAGTTGATTACGTTAGTTATTATAATTTGTTATGGGACTAATTATGCCAGGTGGGTGGTATATCGTGTTTCTCGAGGTTTGTAACATAATGGAGGTAATACTACTACTACTACTACCAGGGGCTTAATATAGATGTACGAGAGAGGGCATGTAAGATTCTGAAGTTATGGCATTAATTATTCATGGTATGCCCTCTCTCTCTCTCTCTCTCTCTCTCTCTCTCTCTCTCTCTCTCTCTCTCTCTCTCTCTCTCTCTCTATCTATCTATCTATCAATCTATCTATCTATCTACACCGCAATATTTGAATGAGTATCACACAAATTACTCAATTACATACCTAAGTGGACAAGTGGCCTCGCCGGGAAGACGCTGTGACCTCCTCCCGCACTAGCTAACAGTATATCTTCACCTGTCTCTCTTAATCATCCATCGTCTCATCCATACCTGGCCATGTTTTTCTTTATCTGTTTACGGATCTATTTCTTCCTTCCTCCAGGCTCAACCTCTCCTATCAGCGGCCGTCGAGCTGCCCCCCCCCTCCCATCGACCCAAAACACAAATCATAATCATTGCTCGACACAAAACTCACTCTTCACTCGACTGATTTAAGAAGAACCTAACCTAACCTAACCTAACCTAACCTAACCTAACCTAACCTAATCTAACCTAACCTTTAAGCTCAATAATCAGTTAATCGATCAAACACAAACACACGGGTCATTAAGCACTCCCATTGGTTAATACTACTCCTCTTCCAGTCATTCTCAGCCAATCAGGACGAGTCTAATCCCCAATTGCCTTATCTTCCTTTTCCCTTCTTGTTCTCCCACTTTCCCTTCTCCCCTTTTATCTCCCTCTTACCCCTCTCCTCTCCTCCTCCTGTACCCTTTATTTCCTCTCTCCCCTCTCCATTTTTTCCTCTTATTCCTCTTCCTCTATATAAACGTTCTTCTTCTGTCCCTTCTATTTCCCTCTCTCCTCCCTCCTTTTCCCCACTCCATTCCTTCACCTCTCCATCTCCTCCATCTTCTTCCTCTCCACATATCCTTCCTAATCCTCCCTTCACCCTCTTCCTTACCTACCTCTCTCCCTCTCTCTCTCTCACTCACTTCCTTTACTCTCCTCTCTTCCTCTCAATCACCTCTTTCTTTCCTTTCTCCCCCACCTCACTCACCCTCCTATCTCCCTCTCCTTCACCCTCACTCTCTTCTTTCCCTCCCCCTCTTCATCTCTTCCCTCCCCATCCCCCCTCCCTCATCCCCCAAAGCCTGATAGGATCTGGGTGGTCTTAAAGTTAGTGATAATTAGGGAAAGCGAGATGACCATCAGGTAGTTGATGAGTCGGATAGGTGGTCGTTCGGGTCGGGTTAAGGGATCGGGTTGGTAGTCGTTCGGGTCGGGTATATGAATCGGGTAGGGTATCGCTCGGGTAGGGTTAAGGCCAAATACGATTTTTTAAGGCCAAATATGACCATTTAAGGCAAAATACTCTCATTTAAGGCCAAACACGCTCATTTAAGGCCAAATACTAAATAATTTAAGGCCAAATGCGATAATATAGCAGAGTTCGTACGATAATGCTGTCTTGAGTATGTGGTGACGCCGAGGGGACAACATCATTAGGGAGATGTTGACGATAACCTCACGCAGAGACGGTGGCCTAACTACTGTACCTCCCCTGTCTCTCCCCTACACCTTCCCTTTTCCCCAACACATCTTCCTTCCCTTTCCACCTCCTTCCCTCCTTCCCCTACGCAGACAGACAGACAGACAGAGAATATCCACAACCACTAGACACTATCAACCCCTCGTCAAATAACCCGCCTCCACAATAATACCAACGGACCAATCATAACTGCGGACCTCATCGAAACAACCAATAACATTCGACTTTTAACTCTCCCACCTCCCCTTACCACTTACCTCTCACCCTCCTTCTCTCCCATCCCGTCCACAGTCGCCCTCCCACCTCCCCCTCCCTCTCTTCTCCCCTCCCTCTCCCCACTCGTCCCTCTCCTCCCCACTCGCTGCACTGCTCACAAACTGACGACAATAACCTCGACATTTTACGCAATTTTTGACGTTGTGTTGAAGCTGAATGGCCAGGCGAAGTGCCATAGGAAAATATTTACGCCAAAATCCATAATGGAGTGTGTGTCCTGAACTGGCTGAGGCATTTTACCTTGTTTGTCTGTCTGTCTGTCTGTCTGTCTGTCTGTCTGTCTGTCTGTCTGTCTGTCTATCTGTCTGGCTGGCTGTCTATCTGTTTGTTTGTTTGCCTGCCTGTCTGTCTGTCTGTCTGTCTGTCTATATCTATCAACCATGACAGAAGGATCCGTCACTACGCAACATAATAGACAAAACACTCACACACACACACACACACACACACACACACACACACACACACACACACACACACACACACACACACACCAGCTTATAAACTCAATTAGCACTAAATTATAACATAGTACAGTCACACATTATCCACTAATCTGTTCTATTTACAAACAACATCAATAATAATAATAATGTATTTGATGTATAAATTGATGATAGTACAGTGATAGATTAGATTGGTATTGATGTATAAAGTTGGCGTCCATTCCGTGTTGTGTTTGTGGATAGGAGGCAAGAAGGATAGTCTTAGGATAGAGAATAAATAGTCGAATTTTGATGTTGTTTCAGAGGCTTGTAGGATATGTGTTGGGATGATGTGGTTATTATATGAATCTGTTCACCTGAAGATTAATCACCCTAACCTAACCTAACCTCTCCAGGTAACTTTAGGGTGGTTAATCTTCAGGTGAATCGAGAACGAGGATATATTTCACTATAACAACACCAGAATATTGTGAGAAAATGGTTAAAAAAAAGAATAGCAATTTGAGTGATGGTTGGAACGAGGAAGATGGGGCGTTTGGTGATCACAGGAGCCAGGTAATTTTCTGTGATGGGAGAGATAGCAATCGGACAGGTCAATCGGCCGTTTGTGTGGAGGAGTAGTGAAGATGAAACATGTCAGTCAGTATGTATGTCACCACGATGTCAGCCTGGATGTATGTCGTAGATTCACTAGGCGTGGTAGGGAGGGCGTGGAGGGGGAAAAGGGGGAAGGGTGGAAGGAAAGGGAGGATATGGAAGGGAAAGGAAGGGAAAGGAAGGGAAGGGTGTAGGGCCAGAGAGCTAATGTGACACCTGATCTCTTGTAGATTCACTTGTCGTGGAGGGAAAGGAGGGAGTGGAGGGAAAGAAGGGCGTGGAGGGAAAGAAGGGCATGGAGGGAAAGAAGGGCGTGGAGGGAAAGAAGGACGTGGAGGGAAAGGAAGGGAAGAGTGTAGGGCCATACAGCAAACGTGACACCTTGTCCTCTCGTAGATTTAGTGAGCGTGACAACTAAGGAGGGGCGCTGCCATTATCGTCCATCACGGGTACCTGAAAAACATCCCCCTCTAGAGACACTCACCTCCAGGGTAACATCTCGGGGAGGCTGATGTTGTTGATGTTGTGTTGTGTGTTGTACCATCAGTCAGTCAGTCAGTCAGTCAGTCATTCAACCAACCAGTCAGCTAAACAATCAACCAGCCAGTAACTCAATCAAACAATCTCTCTCTCTCTCTCTCTCTCTCTCTACCACACATTCTCTCGTCCTTCTCTCTCACCTTTCTTCTCTCGTCTCTCTAGTTCCGTTTTCTTTGCTGTTTATCTCTCAATGATTCCTAAAATAAACAAAAAACCGAGAATAAAAAGTGACGTAGTGAACTGTGTTATGATTAGAGGTTATGGGAGAATTGGGGGGTTATTAATTAGACGTGGTAAGTTGTCAGAAACAATGTTGGGGGGTGGTGGTGATGGTGGTAGTGGTAGGGATGGTGATAGTATCGAGAGAGAGACAGACAGACAGATATATAGACAGACTAAGATTCGAACCAACGTCATCCTAAGAATCATGCAGTGTCAGCCCCAAGTCACCACAGGAACCAGTTGTACCGGTAACCTTTATAAGCAAGGATCATACACTACCCAAACCGGTCGAGGAAGTAACTGTGTCTTCCCTCCCCCCAGCATAAAGTACATGTAGTCTACGGTATAGTGATGATGTGTTTCAGTGACGGGGATGGTGACAATAACAATAACAGCGATACTACAACAGCAACAACACCAATAATAACAATAATAACAACAGTAGCAGTGAAAACAACAATATTAACAGTAACAACACCAATAATAACAACAATAACAGAGATAATAACAGCAGCAACAACACCAATAATAACAACAATAACAGAGATAATAACAGCAGCAACAATAACAATAACAACAATAATACAATAATAAAACAACAATAAATGAAAATACATTGTTAAATAATAACAACAATAACAGAGATAATAACAGCAGCAACAATAACAATAACAACAATAACAGCTGTATTAGGGTTAGATTAGACTAGCATAAATAAGGTTAGGTTAGGTTAGGTTAGGTTAGGTTAGGTTAGGTTAGGTTAGGTTAGGTTAGGTTTATTCACTTATTGTTTGCTTTTGTAGATACGTCAGGGCGACCATACAGGACCAAAACAAACAGTAAACAACCTGCCCTTACATCTACACAGGCAAACAATCGTTCCAATAATAATAACGAGAAAAACAATACATCAAAATCTATTAAAATGATGTAAACAATCCTGGCTTTTGTTGAACAGTTTATAAACAAAAACAATTTGGTGAATTTCCAGTTAATTGTTGTGAGGACACCTGGGGAGCCCTGAGCTACAATGGCTATTCAGGTTTTTTTTTTTCTGTTTGGTGTTTTTCAATTTGTGTGATGTCCTGATGATGGATCAATTCACTGGGTGTGTGGATATGTTGAGTGGATATTTTAAGGGTTCAGTGTGGATAAGGACGTGGGGGGACGTGTGTTTGTTTGGGAGGGGGATATCTTTCTCTCTCTCCCCACAACCCCGTCATCCTTTTACGTAATATACAATATATTTACCCAACGCCAAAGTTATAAGAGAACCTCGCTGACAAAAACAACACCTTACCTCCCAAACTTTCTGACTCACCCAACATTTTTTGCCTTGAATACTTTTACCTTTATCTTTACTTTTTCTTGATAAACTTTTTGTTTATATAGCCAACATAAGGCTGTATCAAAAGTCCCTCGCCCTCGATAACAAGATAACGAGAGATAATAGTTAGAGTTTGTTATATTATTTGTACAAGTTTATTCAATTATTATAGTTGGCAGGGTACCACAGGGGTAGTATCCCATCTTGTTTTACAGCTGCTTTCAACCTAACCTATCTTGGTAAAACTCGCTTCAAATCGACCAGAAATCCACAAAATTCCATCTAAGAGTGAAATATCTTTATTACCCTAGTAACTAATGACTACAGTGTCCATAAAACATTCTACTTTGAACCCTGGCATTCGAGGCTTGAAATCCAATATGGCGGTGTAAACAAAGTATCGCCTTAGTGACGCAGGGGTTTTGCGGGGGCCCCACTTAGACCCTTAGAGAGAGACGAATGGTTAAACATAGAGGTAACTGCACACACACACACACACACACACACACAACAAACACACACAAATATAGATAGATTTGTATTCATAAACAGACAGTGAGCCAAAGTGGGATCGATCCAGAGTCACATACATGAAAGGCGAGTGTATTGCCAGTACACCTGTCCCTCGTGTGGAAGACAAGTGTAGTCTATCTATCTATCTATCTATCTATCTATCTACAACAGAGATAGCATTATGGGCGACGAACAATGGGGCTAACACTACATTATGGTCATTAAGGGCGAGAGTAATTATCTAGTTTACTCCTTTAGACTTTTTCTGCAAGTCATCCTCCTCCTCGACACAAACCTGACAATCAAAACAAACTGATCCTCTTCTCCCTTCTCTACCCCTCCTCTCCTTTCCCTTCTCTCCCCCTCCTTCACCTAATTCTCTCCCTCTCCCTTCTCCCCAAACCCCCACCTCCCCTACGATCCTCCCTCCCACCATCCTCCTCCCTCCCTCCTACTCCCCATCTCCACTTGCAGTTATTTTCTCCCCTACGTAGGTCAATAAGTCTCTCTCTCTCTCTCTCTCTCTCTCTCACCTTATTATTCAGCCTATCGCTTTGTACACACAGCCTCCCTCTTTCTCTCTCTGTCCGCTGCATTTCTCCTCCTCCTCTCACTTTCTCATCTGACGGCCCACTCTTCCTCCCTCTCTTCTCTCCCCTCTCCTTGGTCCACCCCCCCACTCCACCTCATTCCCTCCTCACCTTCCACCGCCCTTTCCTCCTCCTATAGCCTCCCCCTCTACTCCCACCTCTCTCCCCTAGCTCACCTCTCTCCCCTAGCCTCACCCTCCCCCCTAGCTCTTCCCCTCCCCTAAAAAAAAATATCCCTCTGCCTCCCTTCTCACTTAAATATTAAGAGACTCCTTGAGGGAGGGACGATGAAAAATTTACCTGTGATACTCGAGAAGGGGCTACGTCCTCCTGCCCTCACCTGGAGACAAACAGGTAGAGGTAGAGGTAGAGGTGGGAGTTTAAGTTAAGGTTCTGTTATTATTGAGTGTACAGAATACCTCCTCTCTCCTCCTCTTCCTGCTCCCCCTCCTTCCTTTACTGACTCTCTCCCTTTCCTTACCCTCCCTCCCTCCCTCCCTCCCTCTCTCTCCACCCCTCGTCTTTCTCTCCCCTCTTCTCCCCTCCCCATAAGTGAGGGGAACTATCGGTAGAGTTTACACGTGGGTGATTGGTTGTTCTCGAGTCGGATATGCAGAGCGAGGGTTCGACCCCAGGCGAGGGGAAGACGACGATAATGGAATTTTGACGAAAGGGAAGAGAGGGAGAGGGCGAGAATGAAGAAGAGAGAGAGAGAGAGAGAGAGAGAGAGAGAGAGAGACGTATAAGGATAATGTGTATATAATGGCATAAATATA
The DNA here is from genome assembly GCF_018991925.1 of Homarus americanus. Classification (NCBI taxonomy): domain Eukaryota; kingdom Metazoa; phylum Arthropoda; class Malacostraca; order Decapoda; family Nephropidae; genus Homarus; species Homarus americanus. The sequence continues at coordinate 125,892 of NW_024745936.1, forward strand.
CAGGCCTATACAAGTGTAGACCAAGTATAATGTTTACAGTACATCAGGAACGCGTAAACAAGGTGTCAGGGTGTAAGTAGCAAGAGTGTAGCGTATAACATGACACAGGTATACCAAGAACAGTATACTCTACACAGTGTAGTGAGTGTACTCTGGGCTGCTGCTCTCAAAAGCGACAAATGAGAGGTAAGGTCAGTGTGACGTGGGTATGATAGTGTATCTACACCTTCCCGACACCGACCGCTACACCTCGAGTACTTGGAGGGATGGTGGTGGCGTCAAGCGTGTGTGTGTGTGTGGAGGAGAGTGATGGTGCACATAGAAATACTGGTAAATGCAGAGGGACATTACTAACAGTCTTCTCAACCTCATATATCGTAAATCATAACTCAGTATAATAAACGCATATCAACACATTCATATCTATATAAAATCATCAAATCCACTAACGTAACTAATTTATACTTTTGGGGGATGAAAATATATATATATATATACACAAGATAAAACATTATATATACTTTTTTTTCGTCTCTAATACAAGCGAAAATCAGTGATAGTTTGAAGGGAAAGTTATCTGAGAAAGCAATACACGATTTCAAACTTTCACCTAACTCTCTCCCTGCTGGGTGACTGTGAGAGAGAGAGAGAGAGAGAGAGAGAGATTAGAAGCTACAGAGAGAGAATGAAAGCTAGAGAGAGAGAAAAAAAGAAAGTTTGGAGAGTAACTTTTACTTTCTTTCATCTCTCATTTCTCTTGATCTGGTTTACTCACTGACACAATTTTTCTCACGTGAAGAAGTTTTTTTTTACTTTCTTTCATCTCTCATTTCTCTTGATCTGGTTTACTCACTGACACAATTTTTCTCACGTGAAGAAGTTTTTTGCGATATCTGTCCTTGATACTGAAGGCTCTGGGACCTATTTCGTGGTACTTCTCCTTAATGGGATGGGTGGATGAATGGATGGATGGATGGATGGATGGATGGATGGATGGATGGATGGATGGATGGATGGATGGAAGGATGAGTAAGAGAATGAGTGAGTGGATGTTGGGTGGGTATGAGGATGGATGGATGGATAGCTAACTGGATGGATGGACGGATGGATTGAAGGATGAATGGCTAAATGGATGGAGGGATAGATGGATAGGTAAGGGAGTGGATATTTGATTGAGGGGGACGGATGAATGAGTTGGTTTGAGGAACAGATGGATATATGGAAAGATGGATGGAATTGGATGAGGTATAAGTAAAGAAAAAAATAAGATACCATTACATCCAATCTGCCTTAAGTGCGCCATAACGCCATACACCATAACACACACCACCATAACCTAACCTAACCTAACCTAACCTAACCTAACCTAACCTAACCTAACCTAAACCTAAACCTAACCTAACTACTTCTTCGCACAACCTAACCTACCACCCCAAAGCCTAAACCCATCTGTCCTGAAATTAAGAAAGATTAAAAAGCATCACCTGGAATACAACACGAAGAAACACAGGTAAAGTTGGGAAATCATGAATTACCTCCCCCCTCCTCTCATATCACCTGAACCAAAGATAACCCCCAGGTGGGATAATTAGCTACACTTCCACCTGCTTATCTTTCTTATCTTTGGGATGGTTGTGCGTCTTCAGGATTTACAGGATAAGACGATAAATAGGCATGTGGTTAGGTTAGGTTAAGGTAATTAATCTTAAGGTGAAATTAATTGGGGTCACTAATTTTCAGGTGACCCCCCCCCCCATAAAAAATCGCCTTACATCTTACCTTAACGTAGAACATTTCTTAAGAGTCCTCAAGGTATCGTCTCGTCTTGTCTGTGTTCACCTGCAGTACAAAGAAAATCATTTAGTTAGAACCTTTGGACAGGTGAGTAAAGTCTAAGTTTATTTCCCACTCGATTTAATCTGTTAATGGCTTTTTCCATCATTATAACTTAACATTAACATAAAAAAATAGTTACCAGTTATGGGTCAATGAAATATAGATTGGTTGAATATAAGGTCAAGTTTCTTTGAAGTTATCATAGCTAAAGATATAACATTGTCTTAGGTAGAGTTGAGGTAAGATTGACACCTGAGATCTGATTAGTGTTTGATTGTGCAGGTGACTATGGTGTGAAAATAATATAATATGACGATGATTATAAGTATTATATATTTTGATTTAGTGGTAATATATTCCTGTCTACTACACTTACACACACTCAGATATTGTACACCACATCTACACACTCAGCCATCGCCTACCCACACCTACACACACACTCAGCCATCATCCACCCACACCTACACACACTCAGCCATCATCAACTACACCTACACACACTCAGCCATCATCCACTACACCTACACACACTCAGCCATCATCCACCCACACCTACACACACTCAGCCATCATCCACTACACCTACACACACTCAGCCATCATCCACTACACCTACACACACTCAGCCATCATCCACCCACACCTACACACACTCAGCCATCATCCAGAAAGAAGACATCAAGGGGACGGAAGCGGAAAGGTCAGGGAAGCAATTTTCTAAGAAGGATCGAAGCTAAAATTTTTCTCGTGCTTTGGAAATGTTAACAGAAATTACTTCAGTTTTACCATTGACGTCTACTAGGTAATGTGTTGAACCTGTAGGGAAAGATAACAGTGAAATATAAGGCCAACTATTGAAAATCCTAATGCTAAGAGTTTAAATTGTTATATTCACACGTATCTAAGAACATGGCTATTAAATGTTATCTTTAAAATAATCATTGTAGTTGTTGAAGTGAAGATAACTAGTGATAACATTGAGGTAATAGAGTTTATCATAGTATATAAATTATTTTTTTTTTTCATGACGAGGTGTGTGTATTACTGAGGGTTTGTCTGTATGTGTGGGTGTGTGTGGTTTTGATGGCTCATTCTAAATGTATTTTGTTTTTTGTTAAAGTTACGAAGCAAGAAATGTTATGGCGTATTGGTGTGTGAATGTTGGTGTGTGAATGTTGGTGTGTGAATTGTGTGTTTTGGTGGAGTGTTTCACCAGATATGAACGCGTCTCTAGCCTGACCTTTGATGACATCGGTAATAAAGGGATGATAAAAGAAAGACGATAAGAGAAGAAAAAAGACAAAGAAAGAAGAAGAAGAAGAGAGAGAGAGAGAGAGAGAGAGAGAGAGAGAGAGAGAGAGAGAGAGAGAGAGAGAGAGAGAGAGAGAGTTAAATATATCCAGACGTCCACTTGAGTCAGCCTCCACCACCATCACCACCACCATCACCACCACCATCATCATGCTAATTACACCCCTTTATTAATTACCACTGAAATAACTGAAATAAACGCTAATAACATCTCTTGATATCACTCATGCATAAAGCCTATCTGATTATCGCAGAATATATGACTTTTAATTCTCTGAAACAATTTACATCAGGATATTTCGTTTTTAGATAAGGAATTTATATATTTTTTTTCAACCCGTATAAAATTATTGGTATATTTCAGTAATTGTGAACAAGGGTGAATAAATGTGTATGTATGATGGTATTATCTTTTTCAGCCCACCCACACACCCACCCACTTTGCCGCCCACCCACCCACACCCACCCGCACACCCAACCCACTTTGCCACCCACCCACCCACCCATTACATTTGCTTCCCATCTATATACCCCACCTAATAACCCACCCAATAATCCGCCTTACCACCCGCCTCACCACCCACCCTAGCATCCCATCCACCCACTTCACCATCCCACTAACCTCACACACACCTCACCACCCAGCCACCCACCCACCTCACCACCCACCCTCCCACTCCACCAATCCACTTCACCACCCAACACCACAAGACACCTCTCCACCCACTCCAGCCACCCACCCACCCACCTCGCCACACCCAGCTGCCCACCTCTCCAGATACACTGGCCTCCTGCTCCATTACTCACCTATGTAAGATCCCAGGGCTCAGGACGGTGATTCCTCAGATTCAGTCTTAGTGAGAGAGAGAGAGAGAGAGAGAGAGATTCGTACACACACACACACACACACACACACACACACACACACCATAACAACATACTATAACCTACTCAACGTCTTCGCTGACATCTGACGTCACGACCCAAGGATAACAGTCACTGCCACACACAACTCCACCTCACTCCACACCCCTTCCATAACCCTCACTCCACCTCCTCCATGTCCTTCCATGACCCACACTCCACCTCCACACTTTCCTCCACTCCACTTCCCCCACGATGACTTAAACACCTTGAGTAATATATCATTGTACTCAGTGGATTTTGACACCGTACTCTAGGGGTTATGTCACCGTACTCTAGGGTTTATGTCACCGTACTCTAGGGGTTATGTCACCGTACTCTAGGGGTTATGTCATCGTACTCACGGGTTAAACTTCACGTCACGGAGACAAGAAAAAACATCTTTTTCTGACCATAAACAGTGAGTTTCAACACCAGACAACCTTGAGGGGAAAAAAAAAGCGAACATTTTAACCCAAATACTCGTATCTAGAGAGAGCCGGAGTTAACAGAAGGTAAGAGTAAGTTAGTCTGGTGTATTTTCGTCACTGTAGATAAAGGTGAAGCGTATATGCGTAAATTTAGAAGTTGTTTTCACCAATATGTCAACTTTAGGAAGCGAGAAATCATGCGTATGGTCGTTTGGCGCATCATCCACCAGCACAGAAGTTTACGTTCGTTTGGCATAGCGTTGCATATCACCGTGTGGGTTAAGGGAAACGCCAGACACTGTTGATTGCTCGTGGTGACGTTGTTTCTTATTATAGGTAGTAAGAGGTAAAGTGTCTGGGCGTGTAAGGGTGACGACACTAGACCAGAGTTTGAGAGGAGGCAGACGCTGTGTATATGTCATAGGGACTTGTGTGAGGGAGACCATGTCCTTCACCGTGATGGAGTGTCAGTACTCTGCTGGGTAGGTGGAGAGATGGAGAGAGACAGAGAGAGAAGGGAAGGATAGACAGACAGGAAGAGGACAGAGAGACAGGGACAAACAGAGAGATATTAAGTAGATACAGAGAGAGAGAGAGAGAGAGAGAGAGAGAGAGAGAGAGAGAGAGAGAGAGAGTGTGTGTGTGTGTGTGTGTGTGTGTGTGTGTGTGTGTGAAAGGTCAGAGGTCAAAACCATTGCCCTAACCCTTCCATTACAAGAGGTAAACGGTGCTAAGTTAAATGATTACGAGATATAATTGATAAAATCTCTCCTGGTAAACACAAACAAGGGTGAGAAAGACCAGGTCCATGGTTAAGTTAGGTCACACTTAACAAATATTCCTCGAGAAAGTAAAAAATATGAATAAAACACACACACACACACACACACACACACACACACACACACACACACACACACACACACACACACACACACACACACACAGACACACACACACCCTCCTCCCACACACGTCCAGACACACACACACACACACACACTTACGATCTCTGCTTGTGAATAGAAATATGAAGTTTTCTATGATGAGATAAAATGGGAAACTATTTCATTATCTTTTGCTTAACGAGAGGAACCACGAGTCTTCAGAAGGCTTTACCTCTATATTGGTAAAACATCTCTGAATATTTCCTGCTTTTGAGGTATATACAGTTGTTTATTTACCTTCAGTGATAGAATGGTTACTGGCACCTGAAGATTAACCACACCTAACATTAACCTCACCTAGCTTAACACACTGTAACTTAACCTAACCTTGTTTAACTTAGCCTAACCTACCATCATCACTACCTCCACCACAATCTCCACCACAACCACCACAACCCCCACCACAATAACCACAACCCCCCCACCATAACCCTACCATAACCTACACCACAACCACAACCTCATCACCATCACCACCATCATCACCATACACGTCCCTACAATGCCCTCCGTATAATGGCAAGATAGTAACAAGCCACCGTGTCGTTAGCAGGGGACAATCACCTTTAAGACGCCTTATGGTAAGAATCAAATTAGCTCCAGCGTTTTGAGTGACTGAGTGACTCTGTACTCAAAGGCGGACAAATTAGTGAGGAGTGATCCATCAACGTGTGGAGTGACGGGATCATCTCCTACCACCATCAACCACCACCACAACCATCTACCACCATTACCAACACTACCACCATTACCAACACTACCAACATTTATCATCACCTACAAACACACCACTACCTACGACTCCAAACCAACCACTACCACCACAACTATCACCTATCACAACCACCACCACTACCATCACCACCTACCTCACGCCCACCTACTGCTCTCCGGAACAAGACACACAGAGATCTCCTGCAGCTCCTACAGCCTACTGACGAAGGAGATAAGATCAAAGTATGTCTCCTCTCTTGTGTACTCGTAAATCATCGTAAGTAAGTAGCTGTTACCTGAACTAAATTTAAGACTAACACAAACACTGATGTAAATGGTATTAGATTGTCCCCTCCCCCCCCAAAAAAAAACAACAAAAAAACAATGATCATGAAAAAAACAACTTTGTAAATTGTAAATCCGTGGCGTGATTTACATAACCTTTTGTAAACTGTAAATCCATGGCGTGATTTACAGAAATTTTGTAAATGCATGACCTGATTTACAGAACCTTTTGTAAATTAGTGACCTGATTTACAGAACCTTTTGTAAATTAGTGACCTGACTTTCAGAACCTTTTGTAAATTCGTGACCTGACTTTACAGACCCTTTTGTAAGAAATTTTGTAAATGCATGACCTGATTTACAGAACCTTTTGTAAATTAGTGACCTGATTTACAGAACCTTTTGTAAATTAGTGACCTGACTTTCAGAACCTTTTGTAAATTCGTGACCTGACTTTACAGACCCTTTTGTAAATTGTAAATCCATGACGTGATTTAAAGATATGAAAGACAGTTTTATCTTTGGTCCCAGGTGAGAGGAATTCATTTACCAGACAATTTACGATTTTTCTACATATCTTTGACACAAGTAAAGGCTCCCAGATTATCCAATTAAACCAAAAACGAAACTGGTCGGATTTTTTTTTTTTTAGGAAGCATTCAATCCTCTCTTGATGAAGTGAATGGTAGGAAAATGTCGTGTTTTATTTCATTATGGTGAGTGGGAGAGGAAGAGTGGGAAGATGAGAGGGAAGAGGGGTGGAAGAGTAAGAGGGGGACGAGGAGTGGGAGAGGAAGAGGGAGATAAGAGAGAGAGAGAAAGATAATTATTTCCTTACATTTAAATATATCAACAGAGTAACATCAGATAAACATCAACAGGAACAACACTCACTACCCCCAAAAAAATATCTTCACGATTTAATACGAGACAATATGACACGACGGACGAAGGCTTTAGACAACCCTACCAAGACAATGGGAGTCGTAGTGTTCATTTAGAAATCCATCGATCACCTCCGTTCAGATACTTTTTGGGGGGGTGAGTGAATTTGGTTGATTATTGTCAGGTCCTTCACGATATATCTTAATTACACGCTGACACTAATAGATAGACGAACAGACAGACAGAGCGACGGATAGACAGACATACAGAAGGCCAGGCGAACAAACAGATCGACAAACAGACAACAACGATGATGGTAATACCCGCCAGGCCGAAGTTTGGGTTGAGGGGTTAAGAGGCACATCAGCTGGACAATAAACCCACATAGGGATATTCAGTAAGACATGATGGATGGCTGTGAGGAGGTGATGAAAGTAAGACATCATTGCTGGCTGACTGAGTGACTGGTTAAGTATAACAGAGACACTCCTCAAGACATTATGGCTGAAACAGTGTTGAAGTCATTACGGTTAAGTGAAGGCATTCTAGAGAGAGCAATATAATCGTAGTAGTGCCCCCTGGAAGACATTATGGCTGGTTTAAACGATGATAGTGGGATCATTATAGATAAGATCAGATGAGGCAATCCTGGATGGGAGGAAAATGGACAGGTCGAGACATTTTGCAAGACATTATGGCTAGCTCAGACTTGGTTGCAGGGGAGAGGAGACTCAAGGGTACTTTCCAAGACATTATGGCTGATTAAGACATGGGTAGAGGAGACTCAGGGGTACTTTCCAAGACATTATGGCTGATTAAGACATGGGTAGAGGAGACTCAGGGGTACTTTCCAAGACATTATGGCTGATTAAGACATGGGTAGAGGAGACTCAAGGGTACTTTCCAAGACATTATGGCTAGAAAAGACGAGGCCATAAAACTCTGATGGCTAGGGCAGTAATAGAGACGTGGTGAGTGCACGAGGTGATCCATCATAAAGAACACTATAGTTGTTACCACATGACCACAGCACCGCCCTTCGTGACCACCCATACCCCCTCCTGCTGCTGTGAACTGTCCTGTGAGGCGGCCACTACCATCTGCTTCTGCTGTTGTCCCTGCTGCTACTGTTCCTCCTGCTGCTACTGTTCCTCCTGCTGCTACTGTTCCTCCTGATAATGTTGCTGCTCCCTGATGGGGCTATAATTGATATCACCTGCTTGTGCTTTTGTGACTGATGCTGTTGTTCCTGATACTGCTACTCCTGCTACTGCTCCTGCTTCCTGGGGCTACAACTCCTACCATCTGCTTATTCCTACTGCTACTGATGCTTCTGTTCCTGCTAATGTTGCTTCCTGAGGCTACAACTACAACCACCTGCTTATGTTGTTGTTACTGCTGCTCCTGCTCCTGCTCCTGCTGGTGTCGTCCCCCAACACCTGCTATTGTTGCTGTTGTTGGGCCCTGCAGCTGTTATTGCTTCTGCGGCTGTTGTTGCTACCAGCAGAACCATCTTTTATTGCCATCAACACACAGCTTCCACGAGGAAAAATGGTGCATCGTCCTACTGCAGTGAGAGAGAGAGAGAGAGAGAGAGAGAGAGAGAGAGAGAGAGAGAGAGAGAGAGAGAGAGACCACTAACCCAATATAACTCCTCCATCTGCCTCGTTATAACCTTTGGTATTCATTTATAAATACAAAATTACTCCAATTGACTAGTGTGGAGGAAGGAAGGAAGGAAGGAAGAAAGGAAAGAAGGAAGGAAGGAAGGAAAAGAAAGAAGGAAGGAAACTG